>NW_024581039.1:656824-704116 GCF_017639235.1 Corvus kubaryi
AGGCGGGGCGGGGCGGCCCCCGCTGCAGCCGGGGCCGGCCCGGACCGAGCGCCGCGGCCGGAGCCCCGGGGCAGGGGCAGCACTGCCGAAAACCGCGGTGGGGCGGGCGGCGAGAGGCGCGCCGGGCACGGGGGGACAGAGCCGGGCCGGCGGGAGCCGCGGGACCGCTGCCGGGGGCGCGGTAAAGGGGACTCAGCGAACGGACGGGAAGGGGCTGGAGCCCGGGGGTGCCGGGCCGGAGGACAGACGGTCCCCGGCGCGGCCCCGCGCTGTCCGACGGCTCTCGGAGCCTCGCCGCGTTTCTCTTGCCCGACGGCTGCAGCCCAGATCCCTCCCGGACGGTTTGGTGGTGCGTCGGTTTCACGGCGACCGCTCGAAAGCTGATCCGCGGGACGATCCGAGGCCCCGGGCCGACTCGGGCACTAGCGTAAGCGCCGCTGCGCTGGTGCTCTGCGGGACACTCGCCCTGCGCCCGGTTGCTTCCAAAGGCGTTTCATAGACCAGGTGCTTCTGGGCAGGATGGACGCAGGAGGTGGACTCAGCCTTTCAGACTTCACAAGCCCGAGGAAGCTCTAAGCAATATTTGCGAGGACGTTTTCCAGTACGCTGCTATAGGACAAAGCCTGTGAGAAGAACCGATTTTGTGACCCTGTACTCCACGGTGCAAGTGGGGCTGGGGGGTAGCAGGCAGGGCATGGCTTCATGGGGGGATGTACAAAATGTTTTGAAGGTGAGGTAGGGAGACAGATCCCACACATCACGTTGTACTTGGCTTGGTGGAAGACGTGGACCCACCACAGTACCAACCAGGTAACAGCATCACATCTCCTGCATCGATATTTTTCCTGCTTTTGTCTTTCTGTCACTTTATCACTTTTCACACTAGCACTTCCCAGTTCCTCTGTACCTTTTGTCCCATCTGGTTTAAATGACAAACCCAGTAACATCCAGAGTGGTTTTCAGCCTACACTTAGCTTTGAAGATGCTTCCATGCCTGAGGAGAGTGTATGTGAATGAAAAACACCACTGCTGCTGCTCATTCTTCCAGATATATTAGCTAGTCTAATAAGTATGACCTCTCTCAATAAATCTGCAATTTTTTTCTTCCCCTCCTGCCCCAACAGGCTCCATATCATGTAGATTTTCTCAGAGGAATCACTTCAAAGATTGGCAGTGCTTGCTTCTGCCAATGTCCACACCTTTTGCAGGTTTATGGTCTGATGTCCCAGAGTTGATTTCTTTTAGGAGTGCACGGCTTTTCCTAGATCCAGGTGAGGTTTGCCTTCACTGACTGCTTGGGGGGGTAGTTTGAGGCCAAAAGAACTCAGCCATCCGTTTGCACAGAGGGAAGAGGCTAACAGAAGAGACAAGAAAAGGTTAGTGTGGCTTTTGTGCACACTATAAAAAGCAAGTCAATACCATTGTAGGGCATTGGAGGGTACTCAAAGCAATCAGCCAGGGGCCATTGTGTTCCTTTAATCTACATGTGTGTTTCCCAGGAACTCTATTAGTGAAGATGAATGAACTGTGCAATGTCCCTAATTTCTTCTAATTTGAAACTGGGGGTTTACAGCCCTCAAAATCAGCACAAAACATACCTGTCCCTCCAGAAGCCCTGGGCAAAACTGGGAATCAGTTTTGCTTATTGTAGCTAAGAAAAATAGGAATGTGAGACGAAGGAGCAAAAACCCTTTAGTCAGTGCTATAAAGGGCATTGGATCCCGGCACAGATGCTGCTTTTTGGGTACCTGTCAAAGTTGTCAGCTACAGGATCAATAATCGATTTTTTTGCCATTAATTACAATGTGAAGGCAGCAAAAAAGCCTTCCAGCCCTGAAGCAGGGTGCTCGAGTCCCACACAGGACACAAGAGACCTTCCTCCTTGACAGAGAAGGCTCCTCTTTCCACAGCAGTAGATTGCTCTCTTTGCTCTAATTGTATTTTCCATACAGAGCTACATTTGTCACTGTAACATCCTCCTTGCAGGCAAGTGGAATTGTTCGGAGGAAGCCTCTCCTTTGATCCCAATTTGAAAAAATACCTGACAAAAATCCCCATAACTGCATAGCAGAGCAGAGAGAGCTCTGACTCTTCCAACTCTAGATCTCTCTTTTCTCTCTTGCCATGCTTCAGGCACACACTGTGTGACACACATGAGGCATTACACTGCTCCAGGGAAGGAGGAAGTCTAATGGTTCCTCTGATTACACAGAGGTTTTAGAATGGCAAAGAACGGTAACTGAACATTTCCCTTTGGGTCTGATGTCCTGGCTGTCAGTTGAATCCCTTGCTGCCACAGAACCCTCTGGGATATGTGTCATATTAGAATGAAGCCTCAGAAACTGATGCTGTGGTACATCACAGCTTTGCAAAGACCATTGACCTTTGGAAAATTACAGGGGCAACCAGAATCAAATTTGAGAGTATTCGTTAGGGGATGAAACAGGCAGGGTATGTTACTTGCTTTTCCAAGGGATGCCCCCATTCCATCACCTTTTTTATTTTTTTTGCAATGCATTATTGAAATTTCTGCTGAAGTTATGCCTGGAAAGTAACAAAATTTCTCAAGATGGACAATCTGTCAAGTGCAGTTGTCTGCTGTACCTCCTTCCTGTACATGTATAGTGAAGACTAAAGGGAAATAGTTTTCATCCTGTTGTTGCTGTTGAGACATACGCATGGGACGTGGTTTCACACAGTGAAGTCAGCACCATAAAATGCCACAGATTCTTCCTTCCTTTTCGCCTGCCTTTTCTTTATGTCCAGGTGAAATAATTACTGACTTGCAGAGCAGAGATTTGAAACTGAAGTCACACTGCAGGAGAGACATCGCTCTCCAGACCAAAGAAGTGCAGCAGGGAGGACATCCCTGAAAGATAAATGTGGCTTCCAAGGTCAGACTGCAATTCAATGGGAGGGAAGCAAGGAAAAGGAGGAAATATTCACCTAGAGGGAACCTGTACCCTCCTGCAGTTTGCATGCTCTGTATTATCCAACAGATTGTTAAAAACAACCAAAAAAAGGCTTTGCTTTTTTCCTCCCCAGAAATTCCTAAGGGTGCAGTTTCAGAACTTTCTTGAAAGCATAACGTGTGAGGAAGCTGCTGCCTCCTCCTGTCACTGCACCGCTCACACCGTTCTTGTTTTTCTGCTGAGACTTTTCTTGATCTGCCCAGGAGAGTCAGTTGCATTTTCTCTACCTCCCAGGGTCCTGTCTGGCACCCAGGAACTGCACAGAGATCTTGCTGTCCCGCTGTCTGTCCAGGCTGTGGAATAGGCTCTGGGAGCCAGGCAGCCCTTTTTGGTGGGAGCACCATGGACTGGGTGCGATGGTGCTGGGATTTAGGCTCACCATGCTCAGAGGGAGGGAGGGGAGGTTCATGCTATGAGGCTATATTAATGCAATCCTTCTTTACTTGTTTTCCAATTAGCCTAATTGAATTCAGATTGCTTAAAAGTGGGCACTAGAGACATTTATCTTGATGGGATGACGGTCTTGAGCTCCAGCGATCCTATTAACTCTAAGAACCCAAATCCCAGGTAGGGTCCGTCCAGCAGTAGCTGCCATGTGACCTAACCCTTTAATCTGCTCCTGACAAAGACAGACACACAGACACGTCTCCGTCCGTTCCCACACGTGCATAGCTGCATGCACACCCATACATGTGCATTTGTGCACAGAAATGGACACAAATATTCCCAGACTCACATACCAGTGCACGTGCACATGCGCACACATGCAGAGGCTCTCCTGTGACCTGTCCCCAGGGCTAAGCACCTCGAGAGCTGCATGTACCTGGGGTGGTACAGGGCCTCCCCTGCCACCTCCTACCCATGTGCCTCCCCAGGCCTGCGGCTGGCAGGTAAAGACCGGAACAGCTGGTGCTGGAGGGATGAGCCCTGCAGGTGCTGCCGGGAGCAGGCAGGCACCTCCGGCAGGCTGAGGATCAGGCTCCTGCTGAGGGCAGCACAGGTTTGCCACCCTGCCCTGACTCTGCTACTCCAGACTGAGTGTGGGAGCCTCTGGTCTAATAGTGGTGCTTAAGGCAGCTTACTCTCCTGCCAGTAGCACTTCATGGGGGCTGGGTTCCCATCCTGCACCAGTCCCGAGCCACCTCCCAGTCCTGCTTGTCTCTGCCAGCCCAGACATTTTTTTGGAATCTCATTAATTGCTTGTTTGGTGATTCTGACTGTACTTTCTTCTCTGACCCTTTAAACTGTGAAAATGCTGATCCTATATCTGCTGACAAATTTAATTAGATCCTTTAAAGCACCAGATGCTTTCAGTAAGATTTTCAGGATGTCCCAGGCACATTTTAATTCAAAGGTCAAAAGCCTTAAGATTGTTTATTTTGTTGTTTTAGAGATAGGACAATTCAGTCTGTAAAGCAACACAACAGTGTGGAGACACTAACAAGTTTTATACCAATGCAGAGGGAAATGCATTGAGCCTCACAAACCTCAGGCTGATTGAGCTGAGCTGGTGACTCTTTTATCTACTTTATGTAAAGACCTCCTAAAAGACCCCACTTGTCTTTCCAGATAGATAATTAGATTCCATGGTGCCATGTGAGAGCAGGATCCCAAGAGGGAGAAATTGGATCAGAAGTCTTGTTGGTTTTAGGCAAAATAACTCTGATGCTTGAGGGACCTACTGAAGATAGGTTTTCTTCAGTAACGGAATGACCTGTTGGATAAGAGCCATTTAAGGCACCAGGACATCCTCTGGAAAAAGCAAGGAAGGTCAGAACTTGTCAACTCTGTGTTTCTTAGGTAAGAAAGAAATGAGCAAGAAGAAAATGTGTATTTTCTTGGTGCTGCAATGAGGAAAATATTGGATAACAGGTTTTCAAGCAAGTCTGTTTGATTTATATTTAAAGACTGATTGATGAAAGAATTTTCCCAAGCTCTATTTGTAGGAAGGAATCTCAGCTTCCTTTTACTGTTAGCAAACTGGCTGTGTTCAGGGAAACCAGAAACTACCTACAAGAACATTTAACACATGGTTGGGAGGAGTGTTTTTAGAAAGTGCTTGTGTGCTCAGCAGAAACATTAGGGGAAAACTGGCAATCAACTTGAAATGTGACAAAGGATTCTAGCCGAAAATAGGTAAAAGACATACAAATAAATGTATTTGCCAAATAAATGTAATTTGCCTTAATCAAACGTTCCACATATGATGAACACACAAAGCTGTGTGCTGCCCTCTCTGGTTTTGGCAGACACGGAGGCAGGCACCACTGTGACTGTCAGTGATAATGAGGTTTTTAAAGGCAGCAGCTTTTCTCTGGCCTTTTTCTGTGTCTCAGTGTCTGTGGCAGTGCACCAGGAGGTGGTAGGGAGACTCTTCCTCGCCACCTTGGCACCCAGCAGCTGTCGGAGCAGGAGGGAGGGGAACCTCTCTTGCTTGCCCTTCTCTCTGCCTCACAGCAGAGGTGACTTTGCCAAAAGGATAATTTGGCCTCCTTTCCAAGTGACCAGTAAAACACTGCAGGCATAGCACAGGCTCACATCCTCCCTGAGATGCTCTGCCTGTCTGCCTCTTGTCACTGTCCCCATGTAGCTGTGGGTGACTGCTGACCCATCTGCAGGAACAGGGACTGTCCCAGGCAAGTGTGGAAAGGCGCTGCTCAGGTTTGGTGGGCTGCCTGGTGCAACCATTGCTTTACCTGTGGAATCTGTGTTATCCAGACTTTTCCTGTACCTCTTCCTGGGGACGGATCCTCCCTGGTGGTGATGGGATCTTCCAGGATCCATGGGATGACTTAACTTCTCTCCACAAAGCCCTGTAACTCTCTGGGGCTTGGCAGAGCCCCCACTGTTCTGTGGGTGTCTTGGGGTGACTTTATGATGTGTATCCCATATCGCTGCCCTATGCCCAGAAATTAATTCTTGTGCCTTTCTAAGCCTTTAAACTAGCCTGAGAGGAGGAAGGAAAAACTGAGCAAAACTTTTTCAAAGCAGTTTGCAGCTTGTTCAAGGTCACACAGAGAGAGCGATTTTTTTTTTCCAGCTGTGGTGGGGGAGCAAGGAAGCACCCAGCTTGCAGGTTTTTTTTTTCCAGTCAGCTTTTGGCCAGTTTTTCAGTTTCTTTTTCTCCAGAGAGAGACTGAGAGTTGAACTTTTTTTTCCTTCCCTGGAATTTCAGATTTTCTCCCTTTTCTGCTGGACTACTTCAGTATCAGAGCACATCGGGAGGACTTTCCACTGAGCACAGAGGGCCTGGCCCTGGGCCAAGCCCCAGCTCCGAGGAGACCAAAGGGAGGACTCTAACACTTCGCCAGGTTTTTTTCTTCACAGCGAAAGATTTTATTATTTAGCATTATTTTCCTTTTCCTGTGTGTTTGTTAAATAAATAGTTTTTATCTCTTTCACTTTCCTTCAAGGAAAATTTATTTTTCCCGAACCTGGTGGGAGGAGGGGTGGTTGTGCCTTCTCTCAGAGGATATATCTCTAAATTTGACCAAACCGGAACAGTGGGGCTGGAGGACATGACCCAAAACAGGCAAAAGGGGCTCAACACAGAGTGGTTTTCACACCTGGAGTGTGCTGTGGTTGTATCTTGTGCACTTCACAGAACAATACGTGAGGCCAGGATCAAGGAAGAAAGAAGAGAGAGGAGAAGAGAAGAGAAGAGAAGAGAAGAGAAGAGAAGAGAAGAGAAGACAAAGCGAAAAGAAAGGAAGGAAGCAAGCAAGCAAGGAAGGAAAAGAGAAAGAAAGGAGATAAACCATACTTAGTGCTTTTGTTAATTTAAAACGAATATTTTTACTTGATTGGGTGGAGACAGAAAGAGAGAGAGATAAAGAGACTTATAAACCTGTAGGAAGGTGCTACATGTATTCACTTCCAAACTTAATTCCCAGGCTAGCTCTTGGAGAACTTATGAAGCCATTCATTTCATAGAATTCCTTGGGAGTCAAAGCCTGGGTGTCTCATAGCCTCAGGCAGATTCAGAATTAGTGAGAGCTATGCCTTTCCTCAGGTTTAGGTGTCCTACCCTGGCATAACCTTCCATGTTTAGCCTTCGATGGAGACAACTCCCAGAATCAGCGTGAGGAGCTGGTTTTAGCCTATCCAAGTTTTGTGCTGGTACCTCAAGCCTCAGAATGTGGCACACAGAGCAGCCAAGCAAAGGGTCACTGCTGTCCCTTGATGTTTGAAGTGTCTTTGAGAGGCTGGGAAATGAAAGCAGACTGGAGAAGCCTGCATTGCTCCAGAGCAGGGCTCACTGAGAGCCACCAAGCCTTACTTTCCTACGAGTCCCCACTCAGTGTATTTGACAACATTTTTGACCCATGCTGTTGAGTTACATGCTTCATTTTTTGCCTTTTGCTAAACTTAGTACAGAGATGATTAAAAAAAACAAGGTTTTTCAGCCAATGTCAATATTTGAACACTGTGTTTGCCTCAAGATGTTTGAAACAGACATGTTTTTATAAGAAATACATGTGTTTATTGCTGAAAGCAGGATTAAATATGCAGTTACCTCCATGTGATGTATCAGAAGCACAATTTTGTTCAAACACACATATTTAATAGCATTTCAATCTCTTGGAAAAAATGGGAAAAGGCACATTTTTTCCCCAATATTAACTTCTTTAAAGCCATTTTTTCCATGGGAGAAAAGGTTATGTTCAAAACTGAGGATCAGTTCTAACTTCCTTCTAGGCAGTCCCAGCAGGTACATTTTCACTCTCCCCTCAGGATTTTAAGTCTCTCTCTCATCAGTTTTCTATATTTACACTGAATGGTCTAGAACTACGTGCATCCCTCTGCCTGCTCTCCCTCTGCAGCCCCAGCAACACAAGACTGAAGTTATAGCCCTTGGGCAGTGGTGGCTCTTCTACATCATGGAGCATTTCTGCTCAGCCGCCTGTTTCATCTCAGTGAAGGTGGCTTGTGCCTTTTCTTTGATGGCATCCATGTCCATATTCTGGATGTTCTGCAGCTGGCCCAGGATAGAGTCCTTGTCCTCTTCCTCCTCCTGATCTTCTGCCACCATCTTCTGAAGGTCTTCTGGCAACCCCACATCATCTCCAGCCATCTGTATTTGATTCTCATCCAATTCACTCTAAAGCAGGAAACAAAACCAGCAAATGAGAGTATTTCTGCTCTCCCAGGATCTACCAATGAGCCTCTTGTTTTGTTCTTTTTTTTTAGGTTTTTAGGGAGAATGGAAACAGATGCACAAATTTTTCAGTCAAAATTTTTGAGTGCAACTTGTGAATTCAGGGCCTCAATCAGTTTCCATGCAAGTTCTAAGATTTTTCAGGCAATGTCAATTATATTTCTTTGAAGGGCTTCAGCACTGTCAAAACTGAAGCCCTCAGTGTCACTTGCCATTTTAGAAACCTTTGCCATGCTGATAGTGCAGGAATTCCATTCCAAGTTATTTGTATCCCCCAAAACCATGCTGCAAGACACCGCCAAGCCTGTCAGCTGCTCTGCTGCGCCTGTCAGCTTCTGCTCAATGAAGGAAGAGCTCTAGAAAAGCTGTGGTACCATTTCCTTATTCAATTGTTGGGAGGGGATTTTTAAGGTATCAGCACTAAACTGAAGCCTTCTGGAAGAAAGAAAAAAACTTCGGGATGAATTACTGGAAAAAGGGTCCCCCATCTTCCCAAACCGTGTCTAAACTCTGTCTAGATCTTTGATTGGCCTCTCTGAGTTGTGATGAAGAGCAGGGGCTGCCTGGCACATAATCAGTGTTGCAGTGCTGGTAAGTGGGGTAATAGGAAGACCTAGACAACAAACAAGAGGAGGAAGGTTGGGTGTTAGTCTGAGAAAGCAAAAGGAGGCAGGAGAAGAAACTGGTTAAGCAATTAAAAGGGCTGAGATTGCAGTAAGCACTACATACACTTGCTTCCTGCCTGCCCCCCGAAACACTCCATCACTGGGATTATGTCAATTTTTCAAACAATGGTGATTTTGTTCACATTTTCTCGTGGATTCTGATGGATCCAGAGCTCAGAATAGGATATTTTGACACAGTTCACACATCAAAGATGAACATTAATGCCTCATTACATCTCCAAAATGAAGCATGACAGCAGCAAAGGCCTGATATGAATAAGCAGCAATGCTATCAGCAGGAGGTGTTTTTTAGAGTGAGGGGTCTGGGTTTTGCATGAATGAAAGGACAAATGAATGCAAGGACATATATGAGCGATGTCTGTGTTGTTGTAGGCCTTAGCAAGGACAGGCAGACTGGGGGTGGTTGGCCGCATAACCACTATTTACTGTTCCATATTTCCATACTTTATGTTTGCAATAACTGTACTTCCCTTTAATCTGATTTCTCCCCATTATCTCATGTGAAACTGCGGAGAGCTCTAGCAGGATTGTTACTGCTGTGTGGATAAAATGGGTGAGGACATCTCTTCCCCTTTTTGGGTAAGGGTTGCTGCAGTCAGATTTGTGGGAACTAGAAACACTCTCCCAATCAGAAGAGATATTCTTTATTGATTGTGTAGCAGGAAAAAATGTGTTAAGCTTTTATTCAGCAGCTGATGGCTACCAGAGGAGTTAGCCCTTTTGAAATCCTCACCAGTAGCAGTAGAGGATAATAAAAAAGACACTGTTAATTACTGAAAAAGTGTGCCTAATCAGACGATCACACATGTTCTTTTCTTTAGAATTATTTCTAATTTAAGGCATCATCACTGCATGCTACTGTAGTGATTCATATCTTTGGCAATGTAAACAATTGTCTGGCACGTTCTTGCACCAAAGCCCACTGTCCTGTGGAAGTCTGAGATGTGATGCACAACAGTTTGGGGCTTCAAAGTGTTCTCTGACCAAAAAAGAATATATTGAGATATAGTCTAAAGCAGTACAATTCTGCCAAGCCACCTGCTTCTACCCACTTGGCATTTAGCTTGAAAATACCTAAATTTGGCTTCAAAAGGGTGGGGCTGCTCAACAAGAAGCAAAGAAGCACATCATATGTGTAGCCTCTTCTCTTCCTTCTAAAATTTGACAGTTTGATTCTTGCTTACTTTGATTTGAAATGGAAAAGTGAACACAGAAGCTACATCTATTCTACTAAATTAAATATGCCTGGCACAGGTCTCTTGCCCCAAGGCCAGCTGGCCTGGAAAAACCCACTGGGATGCTATTGAACTCTGTCGCCCTGCCGAACAGGGTGGTCCCATCAAACTGCCGATTGGGAATGCCTGTCCTAACTCCCAAACTGGCCCTGGGAACTGCTTGGGAGGGTGCCCAGGCCAAAAGTGGGTCAGATATTATTCTGACAATTAACAGCATAGGCAATAGTGTCTGAGTGCATGGTAATATTTTTTGACACTGACTATGCATCTGATGTAGTCAGTCCCAGATCTGTTTTGCTATAGATGCAATAGAGTTCTTTACATATACAGTGATACATGCAGAAAACTGTCTAAATATCTGCTTTGTTACAATTTGTTGGTAAAGTCCTCTGCCTAAATTAAGGTGCAAATGTCCAGTTCAAGGGTACCAACTTTATTTTGTAACACATTAAGTGTGTACAGAAATGAGAAAAAAGGAGAGTGAAAGAGAGAGAGAGGGAGGATTGAGATAGTGCTAGCAGGAGATGGTCACCATCTGATATCACAGGGGAAGTTCCTTCTTTAGCTACCACAGGTAAAGGACATGGTTTAACATTAGACAGCCCCATGACCACCGGGTTGGAAGAGCAATCTCCCTCAGGGAGAGACAGCTTCTTCCACTAAAAGTTTTGTCAAACTCCCTCAAAGTGAGATGACGCCCTCCAGGCAGAGAGACAAACAATCAAAGTTTGGTATTGCTTGTTAAATGGCACTTTCAGTTCTCTGACCAATGATGTTGAAGTCCTCTGTGCAACTTAAGGAGCAAAGAAAACCAAATGCTGGTTCAACACTGCTTATATGAAGTCTGCTTGCAAACAAAAAAGAACAAAGCTCACAGACTAATCCACAGGGGAAGCAAACTCTTTTCCAGCATTGCTGTGTGAGATACTGCTTTCCTTATGCCTAACTTACCCTGTCATAACATTTACCTATGCTGATGTACAGAGAGCCTTAGGTAGCTGGCTCCAGACCTGATCCTGTGATTCATCACCTATAAGGCACCAGTAACATACAAAATCAGAGTTCACCTTGCCTTGACCTGCAGGTGGGATTTTTGATTAGCAATACAGCAGCCCCACCGTCCTTATGCCAATGAAGGGCTGCAGGTACCTCACAAGTACGAGGAGCCATAGGTTGGAACCAGCAGCCCTCCTCCCCAGAAACACCCTTAGAGATTCTGGACATCACAGCCTGGAGCACAGACCTGGTGAGTGGGGACTGGTCCCTCCTGATATTTGCACTGGGACTCCATTTTTCCACAGCTCATGCCCGTGTGTTTAGACCTTGCAGAAATTCATTGATTACTGAATCCCAGTTCAGGAAAAAGGCAGCAAGTGGATAAGAGAGTTTGGTGAGGTTTTTTGGGTTTTTTTTTTAAATTATTATTAAAATATCAGTGTCTGTACATAATATTTTTAAAATGTTTTGTGTGAATGTGACGCACTGAATACTCCAAAGTGAAAAAGTTGTCCATAGATCAAATGTCTCATGGCTAAAACCATCTTTCTGATGATAAACCTAAGTTGACAACTCTGTTAATAGGATTAGTTTCATTAAGGGTCTACTTTCTCTTATAAATCTGGCCCAGATAGCACGGAGCTTTAGATTTTACATGGCAAAGGGGGCCCTGCTTAGTCCTGAAATTCATGCTTTTACTTAAAATGCTTGCTAGTGATTGATACTGGTAATATTCAGTGTTTCCAGCCCATACTAGGCTACCTGAAATGACTTTTAATTTTCAAAATAATTAATGCATTATCACAAGTCTGAGAGCATTTTGCTGCCAGCATGTTGTATCCCAGCATTGAATTTTTTTCAGGGACACATAGTGTGCATGTAATAATTTAATTTTCTTCCTGCTATAACATGTTTTTGTAAGGGCTGAGGAAAACCAAGATATATGCTATATAGGGAGAAACAAATGCGGAAAAACGTATCCTGCAATATTGTTTGCTGGCTAAGGGCTACTCTCCTACCTTGGAGACAAGTCTTCTATTGTTATTACTGAAATTTGGCTCCAGACAGAACTTAGTGTATGCCAAAGCCGAGATCCTGCTGGAGATAGGTCAGATCACCACTGCTTGCTTGCGTGTCTTGAGCTTGAGGTGCTCAGCCAAGGGGGACTGGAGACCTGGTCACCATCTCAAGCTGAAAAAAGCACTACAAGTGGGAGAATTTCAAAACCACAGAGACACCCAGCTGCACTGATGTTTAGTTGAGACCTGGGCACTCAAGTATCCTGGAGCTTTCCAAAGCAGCCCCTCTTGGAGCTGAAAGCTCTGGCAGGATGCTGGGTAAGTGCTACTCAGGAGCTGTCTCAGCATATGCCTCCAAAAGGAAAGCAAAGCCTAATGATATTTTACTCCTCAGCTGCTAATTAAAATGCTGGTGTTTAGAGACTTAGGCCTCCAATCCAATCAGTCACTTAGAATCTTGGACTTAATTTTTTTGCATAATTAATCTTTCTGTAATTAAACTCACCCTCAGAGTATGTTGTCCAGCTAGAGCACCAGAAGAACCAGGCTCTTAGGGGTGGAATACATCTTAGCTGACTTCAGCTGTCACCTGAAGAGACATAGCCACCGGGAGGTGACCCAGCTCCATCTTAAATGCTTGTTTAAAAGCTTGGCTAGATGAGGCTACAAGTCCTGGTCTCTTTCTGTTGATAAGGAGTCCCTAAATGATGTGTTTGGATTAAGCACTACATTTTTTTGCAGTTAAATTACAGGAGATGGATTCTTTACCTTCCTCCATTTTAATTAATCAAAAGCACTGGAAAGTACTGATCAGAAAATGAGTGGTAATGAGCTGGCAGGTGAGTAATACAAATAAACTCTCAAACTGCTAAGAACCACCACACATTTCCTTGAGGGGTATAAATGAAATATGCCAACATCTTCCCACTAGTGATAGGTCAGAGCAAATGTGTGATCCAAATCCCTGGAGAAATATTCTGTCCTGTATTACCTCTCTCCTGCCCATGGCACAAGCTTACAAAATAACACCATAATTAAAAAAAATATTTTAAATAAGTGAGATCCATGGATGTTTACCATAGGTTTAGTGCTAAAGCCTGTACTTTGCTAAACTTTTGCTAAATAAGGGTTCTGCAGTTAAAACCCTGAAAACAAGATGATGAGAAAATAATGAGTGAGTCTCCCCTCTAAACCAGGAAAACCACTTTGAATACAGTAGAGAGCTATCCTTTTTTGTATCCAGGTGACTTCATGTCAGGAAAAAGCTGTCAATCTAACTGTGCTCTCTGTCATGATCCAGAAGCTATTGCAGCTGCTGCCTGCTTTTAAAAAGCTTCCAGATTTCTCTGCTGCTTGAAGCTTTTGCTTTCAATATTTTGGTTTTCCTGGGAATATTTGACAGTGTCAGGATCACTAAGGAAAAAGGAACAGGCAGTTTAAAATTGGTTGAAATTTGGCCTCTGGACTAGATGAGCTCATGAGCTACAGGCTTACCTTGGGCAGTCTGTACTTTTCTCTCAGGTGA
The DNA here is from genome assembly GCF_017639235.1 of Corvus kubaryi. Lineage (NCBI taxonomy): Eukaryota > Metazoa > Chordata > Aves > Passeriformes > Corvidae > Corvus > Corvus kubaryi. Next base: position 670,416 of record NW_024581039.1, read on the forward strand.
ACCCTCAGAACGGCTCGCTCTGCTTTTTTCTGTGCAAATGCTGCATCTCTTTCCATCCTGGAAATCAGAACAAATGTTCCTTCAAGATGTTAATAAATACAATCTTTTGCATGGAACCAGTTGCTTGGCTGCAAAAAGTTACACACGGGAGTTATTCCCCAAGTAACTTGTCCAAAGGCACAAAAGGAGCAATACCAATAAAGTGATGCCAAGGGGCCACACTTCCTGTGCTTCTGTCACCTGTGAATTTTCCTGGTCTTTCCTTGTCCATTCATTGTTTCACAAGGGCAATGAATTCTAAAGCTTCCCTGTATGGAAAAGCACTGAATTAATCTGTGATTTTATAAAATGTTTTCATTAGATTTAAGGATTGGTCTGCACAAATATTTTTTTAGATTACATATGTGCATATTACATACTTGCAAAATGTATCTCCTCAAAGATTTTTGGTAACATTTGATAACACTCACCTTTCACTCCCCTCTCCCTTTAATTTCCTTTTTCCCCTGGTAGCGTTTTCATGGAAATTCTATTGCAAAATTGATCTTGTTTCAGCATAGGTATTTTGGCACATGAAAGCTACTGGCAAAATGAAATATTACTTTTCCTCTGTTTCCAAAATGAGTTTTTGGATTTCTCTCTCTCTAAAAACAAAACCCCCACAAACAAACCTAAAATCTGAGGAGGACGCAAAGCCTAGTTGGTTACGGGTTCAAAACTGAGCACAACTTCAGCAAGGCACATTTACTTTTCTGGTCTCCATTCCTGCACAGCTGAACACTGGGCAAAATCCAGGGACCCCTGAAACAGGAACATGCTCTGCCCACGCCAGAGATTTCTGACACAGAACCACATCTCTTCCTGAGATGATCTTTTCTTTTAGAGTTTCTAACAGTCCTTTAGGGGTACTCCTGCCCTGCTTCCTCAGTACGGTTCAGTATGGAAAGGACACATGCACCACTTAAAAACAGTATAGAAGTAATTCTTTTCCCAGGCATTTCCCTGTCCCAGGAATTCTGTGTTGCTTCTCAGTCTCCATAAAACATCTTCCTGCCAGCAGGTGGTCATTCCTCTTTTAAATACCCCCTGACATAAGGCAGAGCAAAACATTCTGTGTTTTTTTCCAGACTAAATAACACCTCTTCAGGGTTTCCTGATAGAAATGTCTGATGCTAAATACAGACCTGGATACCTCAAATTCCATCAGTCATTAACCCGGTACCTCTAATCATCTTACAAGAAGGATTTACACAACCATTATGTAATTGACCATTAGAGGAACAGATGCATTTGAGATTTAAAAGTCAATCGTTTTATTTATAATTATGCATAATTTGAACTCCTGCATGCCAAGTCCTCCATTTTACTTGTTTTCATAAACACAGGAAGAGATAAAGATTGTCTTTACAGTCAAAATTGAGACTTAATTAATTTTAAAATTCTGCTTTATTTAGTGGATTTTAGAAAAAAAACAACCATCTTAAACCTTTGCTCAAGATAAATGAGCATTTAATATAGCACTCAGTACTTTTTCAGGTCTGCCATAATAAACATGTACAACGAAATATTACCTATTGAAAGAATACTCGACATGGAGCTCTAGGAGAACAAATCATATACATTTGAGAATTAAATACAAACATCTTGGAAAATTTTTCTAGATAAAGTAACATCACCTAGGAATGAATCCAGCATATGAAGCTGTGGAGATAGCAGGAAAGCATAGGAGAGAGTTGCAGGGGGGGCAGGAAGAAGGAACATAATATTTTATCATTTCCAGTTGGGGAACTTTTGTTTTGGAAAGTCTTTTTAGCAAAGATTCATCTGCTTCTAAAAAAAAAATACTGAAGAGCTGCATGTTTGGCTTTTTCTTGGGTTATTTTTATCTGCATAAAGTTACCAAGAATTAGCCCCGTGCTCATAATAAGGGAACAGGTACTCACTTCTCCTCAACCATTTGCTTTTGATATTCCTCATACTCCTCTCTGGTCATTCCTGCAGCTGCTGCTGGATCAGAAGGAGTGCTTTCTTCTTTGCTTTCTTCCCCTCCACCTCCAAGTCCCAAATTCTTTACCTGGTTGCTCAACATACTTTTCATTAGAAAGGCCATCTTCTCAAAAAAAAAAAAAAAAAAAAAGAAAAAAAGAAAAAGAAAAGAAAAGAAAAGGAGCTATAAGAAAACAACTACAAGAAAGCCAAACAAAAAATATGTTTTCAAACACAACAGTTGTAAGCGAGAGAGTTTCTACAGCCACATCAGCTCTTCAAGGGCACAGTGCTAGTGAAACGTGAATGCCAAAACCAGTTTGTCAGCCATAATCTGGATTAAAGAGTGAACTCCTTAATATATAGAGGCAGATGGTTCAGATTACTCCAAAGAAATCATTAGATGCAGCTACCTACTTTTTCCATTAATACTTTAAGCTAATTGTACACGCACACACACAAATCAATTATAGTGTGCAATAGCAATGTTGATATCTTCAGTTTTGAAGCTCTCTCTCACTTTCACAGAAATCACAACATTCCCTTGATCTGAATTGAAAACCTGCTTGACTCAATAGCCATAGTAAAACAGCAAAATTCAGGCTGCTGAGTGGTAAACACTCAGATTTGAGATTTGAAAACTTGAATTCTTCATTAAGCAAAAACACTGATTCTTTTTATCCCACTGGACAGAAAGTATTTGGTACAGTTTTTCTTCAGCCCTTCTTCACATGATTGGTTTATCTCCCAGATGAATGAGGCATCACTGCTATGATTACTTTATTTCAAGAAAGTAACCCCAAAGGAAGCAAGTCAGATCTTCTTACTGTTCTTTCTTTTGGGTTTCTGTCAGCTCTTGCCCAGGCTGTCTCCATCTACATCCCTGCTTTGGTGCTGCATAGAACACCTGCTGTTTGTAATCCTAATTGCTGATAAAGAATAAATAAGTCTGAGTGTGTATGCCATAAAACAGTCTGGATACCTTTTGGGTGTAGATTGTTTCTGTAGGTCCTCATCTTTCAAACTTTTATTTGCATCATTAGCCTCACCAGGTCTACCCAGGTGAAGATTTCCAGGATCTGCTACCTAGGTCATAGACTATTTTAGGAAAGAAAATCACCTGCTAGGTCTCCGAAGGTCATGAGTTTGGGTTTTGAGCATTTATCCTACTGCAGTGACTGCACATGCCTTAATGCAACATTCTGGAGTTTTGATTATCTAAATGGTTCTCCCAGCACTCTCATAATTTCAATGAGAACTGAGAGATGGGAGGATTCCAGTTTGCCTAATGCCTTAATATATATTACAGCCTTTCTAATTAAAGCAGACCTATTACTACTAAAAAAACAAAACCAAAAACCAACCAACCAAAGCCCCCCCCAAAACCAAAAACAAACCCCAGGACGTTCTGAAATCCTGGATTACTAGTAACTAAACAAGAAACTTTAACTTTCTTTTTGAAACTCCCACTCAGAATCATGAAATCCAAGTAACAACTACTTCATCTTTATTTAAAATTCTCCTAGCTGGAACTTTGCAAACACTACATGGAGCACTGATTTTTCCAGTGTTAGGTCTCAAGAGTCTTCTCCAAGTGTATGGGAAGTGGTACCTCTTAAGCTTTTCACTGTTGGTCTTTACTGAAGAGAAGCTTCCCTAACTTGGCTGTAGGCTTTGATCCCTCTAGAAATGTTTCTAACATCATTTTGTGCCTGGAAGTGATGCTTTCACAGGATTGAGAAAGGCAAGAATTGGCTTGGGGAAGGACTGCTGAGAGGTCTTGCCCTCCAGGTCTCACCCCTGCAATCAGCAAAAGGCTTTCCAATGTTAATTTTGAGATCAGAGATAACGAAAAGGGCTTTGAAAGTTACTGGGCCTATTGGTACTGAAGCTGCTGAGAAACCACAAGAGAGACTGGTGACAAAAGGCAAAACACAGCCAGTACCCCCAGAATAATTCTGTTTCAGGCAGGTGCTCTATTGAAGTTAAAAAACTTACTACTTTTTGTTGATGACAGGAATCCCACACTTCATAAAAACATACAGACAGCAGCTAATTAAGTACTCATGTTGCCACTTCCTTTGCTTTAAATCTATGTCTTTTCCATCTAGCTTAAGTGAAATCAAAATTAAAGACTCTGTTCCTGTTTTATCTGATAAAAGTAGGTGCTATAAAAAAGCCTGTGTTCCACACCCAAGGAACACACGGATCTCTAACCCCAGCATTCAGTCTTGAAACAGGCAAATTCCAGAGCTAAAGATAAAAGCCTCACAGAGAGGCCAGCCCAAAAATGCCATCCGAACTCCCAGTCTTTTCTAGATTCTGTGTTCCTAACAGTCACATAATGCAAAAATACATAGGAGTTCTTGGAAGAATCAGGATTCTGCCCTGATTCAGCCCTCTACCAAGAGGATGTTGCCTTTTCTAGCAGCTGGACCATCAGAAAGATGCATTTTAGGGTTTAGTCAGCTTGAATAGATTCAATTCAAAGATCCCTCTTCCTCCACTTGCTAAAATCTTGCTCCTGGCTGGGGAAAAATGACAGAGGGAATTCAGCCCCAGAATACCATTAACTCCCCAGTGTCAGGTAGAACTGAACCCAGGTCTGTAAGTATTCAGACTCTGAACTGAGGGTAAAGAATGCTTCAAATACACTTGCTTAGATTTCATGGACACGTACCAAATGAAAAGAAAAAGGCTTACTAAAAATATGCACCTTTATTCAAACAAGGTTATCTCTGAACTCCAAGTATCAATTTACATCAGTCAGAAACAAACATGAAACTGTCAGCTGTTTGAATTTAAAATAAAATAAAAAACCAGTAGACATTTTTTGGTGTTACAGTAATTGATCCATTGAGAAAGGTCAGATTTTCTTCCCACAGAAGTTACAAACCAGAGCAGTTAATTTACAAACCGTATTGTGCATTTGACTTGTAAAAGATTCAGGGATCACCATCTGTTTAACAACCCCCCACCAGTACAATCCCATTCTCTTGTCATTGCCAAATATTTGCTACTTATCATCCACAATTCAAATATAACTTATTCTCTCTAATATTGTCCAACTCAATTCCAAGGTGTCTTTTCCTCCTAGCTGGGAAATCTTACTGGATAAGAATCAAATACACTGTCACTGTTGAAAGAAACCTCCTAACAGGAGGCTACATTGACTGAAAAAATATTCTTAAAATCCAAATTTCTTGCTATTACTTCAAGAAGACAGGATGAAATCTGAGCTGGGCAGTTGGGAGTCTTCTTTTGATCCAGTGAGTTATGGAAGCTCCAACGAGAGACGATTGTGAAATGAATCATGAAGCAAAGTTACCAGTCTTCTGATGTTCCATGTTAGACCCACTGTTCCCTACCACAGAAGTTTTCTCGTTGCACGTGGGAGACGTGTCTGATCAAGCAGCCTCCTCCTGAAGAGAAAACTGTAGGTTTCAAGTTTCCCCCTAGACATCACCCCCAGCCTGCTCTTCTTTCTAACCAAACAGAAGTACAGGCTGCTCCAGCTTTAAACCAAAGGAATGGGTGGGTAAATTCACAGTAACAAAAATCCAGGCTCATTCCAATGGGCACATCAGAACTGCTCCACATTTTGCCAGATATTTATCAAAATACTTTCTGCATAAGGGGTTTTGCAAAGCCTGCTGTGAGAGAAGGAGCTCTGTTTGGATGTTGCACTGATAAAAGAAGGTCTGCAACTGAAAGGAACCACCACCGCACAATTTCAGAACCATTTAAGAAAATATATTACATTTAGTTACAAGAGTCAGGGTTGTAATAGCTTAGATTCAAGGCACCTGGAAATATTTGCTGGTGTTGAAAGAACTGAAGCGATAAATTCCAATGTGTTATTCTGCTTTATCTGAAAAGTTGTTTATTCATTGATTAGCCTGAGGCAATAGTTTCTCTCATTAGTACAGCAAAATCTGCTCAAATTTAGAAATGAATCTATAAAGCTACACCACTTAGAGTATCCTCCATACTGCAGATGTGTTAATTGGTGTGTAGGCAGTGTCATTTTCTTGGTATAGCACAGACATTCACTTTCTGGACACTGTATTAGAAGTAACAAAATATATTGCATAGATTTATCATTTCTCCAAACTGACAGGCACAATACTGAAGTGTTCTTCATTACAGTGAATTTGGCAGCACATGTTGCACTCCAAGGGAGCAGACTGTAGAAATGCAATAGGAGTAGTCATATTACAGATCATTTTTGCAGATTCAGACAAACAAATTAACAGTTCTAAGTGAAATATCCTGATGCATTTGTGTATTTTATAGAATTCAGGAAACTACAGAAATACTTACTCTAATTCTACACACAACTCAAGGACAAAGTTACCACCGATATGTAAACAAGGCAAAATTAATTAATTTCACATTCCTAAGTTGGGCCCTCTGCTTTCTTTCTTTCCTGAAGCAAATGTTCACTTGATAAGCAGTATCAAAATCACATGTTCAGCCTTATGCTTTTGATATCCAGGCAGGAATTGACACAAAATACTGGTTCTACAGATTAACAAACGTGTCTGAAGCTACTTTGTGAAGAAATGGGTTAACACTCAATACCTGCGGTTTACAATATTCACCATGTCAAGATTTAAATCAAAGCATCTGGACTTGATACATGAAAGACACAAGACAGCTTTAGGAAAGTAAAGACAAATTCACACACTAAACATATCTTTGATACAATCAGATTGGAAGACAGATAAAGCAATCATGTTTGCTGGAAAAGTTCCACAAATCTCCCCAAAAAATTACAGACATATTATTGAAACTATGAAAGAAGAAATCAGCCCCACAATATACTTGAAGAAATTACTTTATCACATTTTCTCTCACTGCCCAAAATCAGACTGCAAAATAAGGAGAAAAGCCTTTCTTCGCATGCTCTCTATAATTGGTGTTTTACATCAGGTATCAACAGTCAGGGTCTTAAAGGCCTGTCTTTGTATCCACGCATTAAAAAATGTTTAAATGAGAATTAAAGAAGATATTCTTACACTGTTAAATCCAAGTGGTAAACAAATAAAATGTTTATAGTAAGTTTTTACCTGCCAAAAAACCACCAAACCCCACAAAAGAACAGTTCTTTGAGGTGTGGGATTTTCCTACCTTCTTTTTCTTTTCTTTTTTTTAACTGCTATGTCAGGACACTTAGTAGCAAATTTTCTGCACAAATCATCCATCTGCAATTCACACTCTGAACAAACACCAAGCCTGGGTGTTTCAACTCCTCCTCTGGAATCTTAACAAAGCAGAGGAATCGGGAATTTGCCTTTCAGTATTAATGAAAAAGTCAGCTGAAAACACAGACCTAGATAGGGTGCAGTCTTCCCCCATCCAGCAGTTGCTCCCTGTTTTAGCATCAACACCTTAAATGAGAACTCATTTTATTTAACAAAATTCAATAATTTATAATATTGAAGTATATCCAACACTAAAATTTCCCTCATTTACAGAAGTGTAGAATTTTCTGTGCATACAGACTGCTGTTACATACACACAAAAGGAACAGGTCATCAAAAGAACTTTTTGGCTGCTGCTTCTTGTTGGCTCCTGAAAGAAAAGGCAGAAAAGAATTCTTCAAGTCTTTTTAACTTAAAACTAGGTAACTGTTGTAAATTTTCATTTATTTGAGGATTAGAAGATTCCATTCCTTATCAACAGAGACTTAGAGGAAATGATAAGTCATATCACAAAAACAGGATATAATTTTTTCTACTCACAAAGACATGGGTAGCATCACTGTAGTTCCAATTTTGCATCAGACACAAAAGGAAAAAACCAAACAACCCCACATTCTGGACAAAAGCCAGAAACAATGAAAGAACAAACAAACAGACTTTTAAAATATTCTTAACATTTTCTGAAGCTTCTCGGTATCTGATTGGCCAAAAGATCAGCCTAGAAAAGGAAACCCATGCAACTATTCAGGGAAAGGATTTACTTTTCCCTCTGGCACAGATCATTAATTTTCTTAGTGGATACAGACACTATGGATCAACCACATCCAGGTGCTGGAATTACAAAGGCATCACAAAGAACTGGAGGGGAACAGCTCCTTGTTTGTCTTGGAAATCATCATTCCAGCCAATGGCAAAAAGACTACCAAGCATGGAGGTTGTCTTTTCCATCAATGCAAATAGAATTTCAACATTATGACATCACAAGGAGGAGGAAGACAACAGAAAAACCATCCCAATTAGCTTAGATAGAAAAAAAAGAAAAGAAAATAAAAGACACAACATTCAGGCTGAAACAGGTCAGGTTCCCACTTGATACCCGGTGGGTGAGTGGGGATAGAATAAACCAAACTTCATTATGAAAATTCAACATTTCCAATGAGTTCTGGGACAGTGGTAAATTCTGCATTCTTAGAGGTTTTGAAGACCTGACCAGTTTAAACCCCAAGTGACCTTGTCTGAATTCAGTGTGGACTCCGTTTGGAGCAGAAGATTGAACTGGAGACCTCCCAAGGTCTCCTCCAATCTGAATGATTGCTTGTTTTAACAAAATTAACACAATGATGCCATTCCAATGACATTATCAGTCAGCAGTTCTAAAACTATTTGCCCTGCTGTCTTTAAGCCACACAAGACTTACCTATACATGACATAACCAATGAATAACACAGTTTGCACCGCCACAAATATGAAGAAATGCATTGTAGATAAGCAGGATGGAAACGGTGGCAACTCTGGACACTTTGGTTTCTCGCTGGATGGCTAAAAACCAAGAAAAGACCAAACAAGACATCCTATCAAAAGACTTACAAAACAAGGGCTTTGCAATGTGATGTAAAAATTGGAGCACAAGCAGAAAATGGAGAGAAATTACAGTACTCTGAAAAATAATCTTACTCCTCATCTCACTCTCCCCTTCCGCTTTTATGTTTCTCAGATAAATTGCCTGATGTTAAATTGAGGGTTATATAGAAAAGAATACATAAATATGGTAAATTAATCAAGGACCTTCTATGGATCATAAGCTAATTCAGCTTAATTGCTACCTAGGCTAGACTAAGGTACTCCTGGATATGAACACAGTCTTTTTTGCACTTAGAAACCTTAAGCAGAGTCTGCCTGAGTTTCCTCTGATTAAAGCTCTCCCTTGTGTGCAGAAGCATCACAGAATCTCCTCTGTATAGAGCTGTTAAATAGGGGGACAAACACAAAAAAAAAAAAGCACCCAGAAAACCTAATTGCTTGACCTTGTTTCCACAGGAAATTAAGACTAAAAATCGTGCTCTTTGTGCAAAACTTCTCATCGAGACCCAGATCATGCAGTTAGGTCAAGGCAGCATAGTTTTAGCGAAGCAGCTTAATGAAGGATTAATTGCTCCCTAAACTGCATGCTGGCTCATCGTAGCTTTTCACTAACAGCCAAAGAAAGCTGTGTTACACTCATGCTTTACACTCCCAGCACATAAATTACCGTGTTTCGTTGTACTAAATGCTCTATGTCCCTCTTGACTACATGAAGGTGTTCTTTGATGTCGTTGAAGTGCTGAGTTGTTTCATAGACTCCTGCAGAGCCAGGGTGTTGAGCTCCACTGATGGATCTCAGAGCATCAGTCACAGAACTTCTGAAACAGGACAAACAGCAAACCAACTTTCAAAACACATCAGCTTTTCTACAAACAGCAGTTATTCTGGACCTTTTTTAGTTCGTTAGAATTAGGCTGAAATACATAGTTGCCCCAAAAGGCAGCAAATTTCTTCTAGCTTTCGAGAATACCCCTCAAGAAATAATCCTTTAGTCAAACTATGATTTTTAAAAATAGTTAATTGCACAGACAGTTGCCATTTGTAGAGTGCCCCATATCTCGGTCACGCTGAGAATAAGAACTAGCAAATATTCTGTTGCCAGAACTTCTCCTTTGCCTGCCTGACTGATGAGGGCTATAGAACAAGAGTTCTGTCTGAGGCTCTTGCCAAGGCTTTAGGATCAGCAGAGTTTAATGCAATCTTTGAAGAAAACCAAAAGCTGTTTGAAAAATAAATAAATAAATAAATAAATAAATAAAAGCAGTCATGAAAGAAATAAAAACAAAGAGGCTTTAGGGATAAGAAAAGATTTAGATACATCCTTGTTTCATGATTACCATTTATATGAGGAACTCATTTCCCATATGCACTGTCATAATACTTAACATTGTCTTATTGCGAATTCATTTTGCTTCTACAACAAATGAAATTAAATCCAGAAAAAGTTGAGGTTTCATAACTAATTTGGTTTGAGGTAAACTAGTCAATGAGAGAAAAAAACCTTAATCTCTAATCAATATGTTTATATAATTTTCCTGTAGTGTGCTGTTTCTTTTGAGTTGCAAAAGAGGATTATTCTACAGCTAAAATATTTATCATGTGAATGATAATCTCCTCATTATTAACAGAATAGACAATCAAAATGTATGCCTTTGGATTTCTTTTTAATTTACTTAAAACTTTCCATTTGGTTCAGATGGGAGCTTACTTCAATGCTTTCACAGAGCACTCCTAACTCTTTGTAGAGTGGTCAGCAATTTTTCATTTACCTGGACTTGCAATTAGTATTATAATAATATATTTTAGAAATAAATTTCTCACTGGAAGGTTTTATCTTAAATAACCCATCATGCCCACTGCCTAATAACCACTGACAGTAATTCTGTCTTTCCATATGCCTCACAGTGTTACAACGTAAGTGGGACACTCACTTAGTTCTTCTCCCTCCTAACAGAACCGTATCTACATAATGAGTAGCAATCTGCACACTCACCTTCCCCCAGACTGATCCAGTCTTTGTTAAAAGCAAAATAACTTCCCTTAATAGACACAGGCTGTATCAAATTGAATTTATATTGACTTTTGCATTAATAATACCCTGCTGATAGTTTCTATTGTAGGAACATGCAAGATTCTTCTGTAATCAGATGATGAAGAAATCCACAATCTTGCCAAGAAAATTACTTGGCCCCTAAGTCCTTTTCCTGCAGGATGACAAGCAATGCACCAAGGGGCTGTTTATTTCTCTCTCTAAATAAAGCATTTCTTTAATCTAAGAAATATATAAAGATGATGTTATGCAAACTCCGAGCTGGTAAGTAGTCACTAAAAGGGCAGACTGCCAATATTAACAAGAAAATCTAATTTGCTTGCAAGGTATAAAGATTTGTCAAGAATATTAACAGAAAAGCTTCCGTGGAAGAACAAGTGCAAAAATGGAAGCACTCTAATCTTCATTCTACAAAAAACTGACCTACTTAGATAAATCACAAGAGCTGCCCTTGAACTAATACGGGGTGCGGGGGGGGAAGCACAACTGAAGGAACTGTTTTCTCCTTTTTTTAAAAAATACAAGGTAAGGAAGGTTTTAGCTGCTACAAATGAAGGGCTAAACCAGCTTAAAGACATTCCTGATTAAGACAGCAACAGCAAAATATTAAAGAAGTATTGAGACATCCTCATCAAACACAAGCATCTTCACAAATCTATGTACAAACAGCACCTTCAAGATAATGGTTTTACTTCATTGTTTTTAAAGGGGAACTTACCTGTTGAAGTGGAATTTCATGATAAAAAAAGAGACAAATTAGGGTGCTTAGCAATCCTTGGGGCATGAACTGACTTTACTACAGAAATTAAATATATGCAGAGAGTCTTCACTGAGGAACTGACGCAAACATCAAGTTTGTCAATATTGTCCCACTGAAGTAACGCACAGGATTTAAAAGGAAAACTATAAAATTCAAAACACACCCTTAATATTTGGAAGGTGTTTACCTTATTTCCTTTACTTGTCTAATGACCTCTTCTTGAGTTTTCACAACTGTCTCTATCTCTTGCTGGGAAACCTGGTAGGGGCAGGGGGAGGAAAAAGATCAACATATCTTGGAAAAAGCAAATGGATCCCACTGCTGAAATCAGGCTGGGCTCTGAATCACCATGGGTTTTATTTACCTGTCCCTGATGACCTGGAAACCCAGCTCCTCTTTTGGCAATCTCCTCTGTGACTGCAGAGACGTATCTCCTCTGCTCATCCAGAATCATGTCCAGTTGCCTGTTAAGCTGTTTGATTTCCAGATGAATTCGATTCTGCCCCTCAAAGATTTGCCTCAGTTCACGATCACTCACAGTTTCAAAAACATCATCTGCTGCTAAGAAAAAAGCACAGGGGCTTCTTACACACGTGCACATTCCTCACAATTCCTTGCGTTGGATCATTTCTCTTGCTCCCTTAACATATCCACATCCATCTACCTTTTCCTACAACTTCACCGTCCCAAAGTCCAAAAGACTCTGTGGCAAGGGGATTATTTCTGATCAATAAAAGGCTGAACTGTATCTCAAAAATGCAGATCAAAATAACATATAGGACCTTTAGAACAGTCATAACTTATCACTGTGCAATACAGATGACAACCTGAAATTCCACGTCTAGATGCCTAAAGTACATTCTCAGTGTATTTGCATTCACATACAGCTATTAAAATCCACGGAAGTAACAAATGGCTTCCATTATATTTTCAAATAATCAGGTTCTTGTTTGCCCAGCATTAGGCAAGCATTAAAAAGCTTTTCCATGTAAGCACATGATCCAAGATATGCACTAGACCATCTTTTAAAGGGTTTTCTGTGAATGTAGAGAAACAGACCAAAAAGATGTCCTTTAAATAATGAAAAAGGCCATGCTTCCTTAATCACCATTTTACAGAGGGATGCATTACCTTCTCTTCCTTCTGTTGTTCTTAATTCCCACCATGTTTCCAGTCATTCATTTTGTTCTCAAGCCAGGCACCACTAAAATAACTTTAGAAACGGGAAGCACTTTACAGTAAAGATTTTTAAATAATGTAAGTAACATCAGTGGGAGCTTAGCAAGATCAACCGAAGTATCCCTAGTTCTGAACATCCTGGAAAACAAACATTTCCCTGGACAACTGAAAAATTGCTCAAATAACTTGCCTGGCTGTCCTTGCACATCAGGATGTTCCCTTTGAAATTCTTCCTTCTTCTTATCCAATTCTTGCTGAAAGTGCTCAAACTCTTCTTGATACTTCTCTTTATCTTTCTGAGGGATTTCTGCATCTGGTGTTGGCTTTAAAACATTATTGGAGGGAAGGGCATGTGTGAGATTTTTCTCATGTTCTCCCCCCCCCGCCATGCTTAACACAAATGATTCTGCAGCAAGGCTGTTCAGATTTCAGATGTGAAGATATAATAAAATTACTGCAGCACATTAATAAATTTAGCTGAAGTGAGAAACCACACATTCTCATGGAGAACAAATAGAAAATTTTCCCAATAGAAAATTAAAACAAGCTTTACATGGATAAATGCTGTTTAGCAGTACAGAATCATTCTAGAAGAAGGGAAAGTTGAAAGGGAGAACAGATATTTTCCCACTTTCCAAAGAAAATGTACTTTGTAGTACTGCATGGTTTGATTTAACATCACGAGTTTTGTTGCTTCAGTGGTGCTTCAGAATTCTGGTCTTGAGAATATTAATGACAATATTACCAAAACATTACAATACCAGTTTAATTTTTCTAAACCAGATGACAGCACAGCTACATGGCAAAACTGTGAAACAGGAATGCCACGTGTCACTTAAGAGGAAATACCATAATCTGGTGCTGCATATAAAATAACATGCACAATAAAATATTTTACTAATCATGCATAAAAATCCTTACTGCTTCCTTCCCAGGCTCAGTCAGCTGGAAGGTCAGAAATGACAGCACATCGTGGTCATCTGTATTCAACAAACAAAACAAAACCACCTTACCAATTCCTGTAATTCCCAAGACAACCTTCCACTTGCAAAGGATCTTCAAAAAACAGCATCCTCCCAAGCGTTTGTGCAGCAGGGAATGAGAGTATATAGGGGCTTTGTCGGGAAAAACCAAAAATTCTTCACCTAAGCATGTCATTAATTTGGGACTGCAAGACGGTTAATTACATCATCATGGTCAAAAATTGGTATAATGGATCAACACTCGTAGTAAAAAACCAACCACCCAACCAATCTCTCTTGCAAGCCTTTCAAGTCCCCACAACATTTGCCATAAATTTTAACGTTTCCTACCTGCAAGTCCCCCTGTGGCTGCAGATATTCCAAAGTACCCCTGTGATGGCAACACCATATCTTCCACTTTGGCACAAAATTCATAGTCCTCTTTATCCGGAGTAAAGCCATTATTAATTAATACCTAAAAGGACAAACACTTAGGATTTTCACCACATTTGTGTTAATTGTTTTGTCAGTTTGCAGTAATGCTCACAAAATACAACTAATTGGGTAACTCAGCAGCTCAAACCGGAAACCAAAAACTATTTCTTTTCTGAAAAGAGACATTTTACTGACTGTAAGAGACGGTCCGAAGATCCGTCATCTGCCTCATGATCATCGCCGAAGACAGAGACTGAACACAGCAGTCCTGGCCTGGCTGAGGTGGGATTGTCTGCCAAGTGTTGCCTACGGGTGTGCCCACTGGGAACTGGTACGCATTCCTGAGGAAAATTAGTGCAGGTCACAATGGACTGCGCCGTTCTTGCTGCCCAGGCGGGAAGGACTGCGCTGAAGCGGAAAGGAATGACCTGTCCTGTACACCTCTCCGGTACACCTGTCTTGTACGTCTGTCCTGTACCTGTTTCCCAAAGCAACGGACCCCATAACAATGGCTGTAGATTTCCCAACCTCTTGGCCAGTTGCCCCTCGCTTCTGAAAAGGACTATAAAGGGACCTTCTGAAATAACCGAGTCGGAGATCTCCCCACGGAAAGAAGACGAATCTATTGGCGGAAGACCACGAGGACTTCGTTTCATCCGTTGGTAGCTATTGCCTCTCTTTTTCCCCCTCTGTACTTTGTTTCTCTCTCTCTCTCTTACTCTCTTCTATTGCATTACTGTGTTGTGGGCACTTAATAAAGGTGCACTGTTTTGATTAAAACTGAAACCTCTTGTGTCCTTTTACACTCTGAGATCGATAAACGAACCATCACGACCCCCGCTTGCATTAGCGGATCGTGACACTGACATTTTACATAAGCATTCTATTTGCAAAAGTCCACATCCTAAAAGGGTTCTGGGCAACACAGACCTGATCTACACCAGTCATCCCTTGCAGTTCTGATTCAAAGCTTAGGGAGACTCTGCAAATGCATCCCCAGAGAAAAGAGAGAACTGTTAAGTTTAACAACAACATCTGGGACAGAGAAGTTCCTAGAGGAGGCATCAGGGCCCAGGTGAAAACAGAGCAGCCTTGGAGGCTGAAATTTAACTTTCATTCAAGAGTGACAGGCAGCTTTTCCCATTAACAACACAGTACAAGGTCTGCCCTCTTTTAGGTGCAGTCACGTTTACTTTTAGAGAAACTTCTACTACAAAATGACAGCTCTGCACTTTATGGCTGCTACCTGTGAATATACGAACGGCACCTTTCCAGAAGGAATCAGAAGCCAACACACAGACACTTTGTAGTTGTCACAACCCAGCACCGCATTAGTATTTTTCTCTCCTTACCTAGAAGGAATTCACAATCAGCTGAATAGTATTTAAGAAGTCTTAAAGACTCCCTTATACCAGTGGTTTTTAATCTTTAGTCTTCAAAGCCCTACTAGGTTTTGGAGGTGAGAATCCTCAAGTAGCAGATTTAAATCTACTGTTAAATAGTTTCATTTTTTTAGCCACACTTCAGAACCTCTGGTTCAAAAATAAGCTACAAAACCCTCTGCAACTCTTAGATCAGCTTAAGAAATACCAAGCTCAGGAGCTTCTCAATCACTTGAATCTTAAACAAATCCTGACTTTGGGACACCTCTCCAGGCAAATCAAGAGCAACAGAAGGGTTTGAGCACATTATGAGTGTGTTTGCACAACTGCCTCCTAAGTCACATCAGAAAAATCAGCAATACCTGCATTCTAATGTAGCCAAAAGAACCTGTGTAGCATTAAAACACAACACCTCCCTTCCAACCTCTGCAGCCAAGCTCCATATTTCTAACACCAGAACTGACACATGTGTTGCAACTCTGTGAAAACCAGTTTCACATTTAAGAAATTGAGAAACACAAGTAATTCTGTTATTTCAGACTTACAGTCAGTGTTTTTTGGTAGTATGTGATCTTGACTCGCACAGGATAGGGCTTGTTCCGAAAGTCCCTCTGACAGGATGCCAGTGCTTGCGTGGATCCATCACTGTGCAAAAAGGGAACATCAATAAAAATAAGTGTTATGGTTTATCAGCTGGGCCAAAAAGGTGTCTGACTCTCACTAAGCAACCTGATCCCAGTTTTTCAATCTGCAAGCTTTTCCAAGGCTGTTCTGTAATTGCACTGAGCTTTCTCAAGCCTGGGATCTCCAGTACTGCATGCTGTACACTTGACACAACGCAGAGGGAATGCAGGAATGGATGGGGAAATCTGTTTTCTGAGGTATAATTCTCAGATATATTCCTGCACCTGGGAACCTGGATGGAAATAAGATGCAGTGACTGCACCAAGTGAGCTAGACACCTGTCCTCTTTGAAATCCAAAAAGGTGTCCATTGTACTGTTGATAAACGATCAAAAATCAAAATTAATCCAACTAATTTTAGTAACAGCAATTAGCTTTCAGTTAGTCACTTCTGCCAGTTATTAGCTGTGTGTGGAGGATCCCCATAAGCAATAAAGTCTGTACTGTACCTCTATTTATCTGAGTTCATCCATCCCAAAGGGCATATGCCACTTAAATATCGATCAGTTGCCAATTTCTCTGCTGTTACTGCCAAAGCAGTGTTTTAACAAGTAGAAACCCTCAAATGTAAAGGAAACAACAAAGTTTCATATGAAAGAAGCCTTTATAATGCTTCTCATGGAACATTTCATCAATTAAAAGCAAGCATTCAGCAATAACACTGAAAATAAACTTACTTCTGATGGTCATACAGAAGCTTTCCATTATTGCCTACAACAATCACTCCAGGATTGTTTTTCTAGGGAAAGAAACGGCACACAAATGGATTAGTTTAATTTGAAGGGAAGCATCAGCAACATCCCTGACAGTCTTCTACTAAAATCTGTCTAAAATGTCTAAAAGCAAGCCAAAATTGTGCAGGGGAAGCAAAAGCAGCAAAGCAGACCTATTATGTACTGTTTAAGCTTCAGGATCATTCTGGACCGGGAAACTGAGAACTGAAAACAGCAATTGTCATCCTCATCTGATACAAAATCTTTGCTGCTGAGTTACTCAAGGCAGATTTCTTCCAAGAAAAAGAGCATCTCTGAAGACACACATAGAAATTGCTGTTTCCACTATAAGGGAAACTTGACTACTTTATTTTATCCCTTTGAAGTGAAACAGGGGAAGAGTAGAAAAACAACATCCTTGCTTTTTCCTCAACAGGCAGGAAATTAATTTATCATCTTTTCGAGAAGAGTTTCCTTCCAACCAACCTTTCCATCATTGTCAAAGGAATCAAAGAAAATTCCAACACCGTTCCATTTATCAGCTGCCCCGAAAACAGGACCTTCCAAGCCTTGCTCTTCTGTAAACCAGATTGCCTATGAAGAAAGCAAAAAGTCATAGGTCAAGATTCACTTTTAAAGCACATTTATTTTTCTCAGTTAGGTCAAACTGCTCCTACCAATCCATCAGCTCCAATGCGGCCTCTTCCTGTAACTCGAAAGGTCACTTCCACTTCCCAATATTCAAATATTGATTTGTTTTTTGTCCACACTGAGCCTTTCTGGCTTTTCAAGGAGGTTGTTATGCGGATCTGATCTGCACTTGGGATGGCATCTAGAAAGCAAACAAGATGTTCTAACTTTCTGTTTAGCAGTGTAACAGAACAATAGGAATACATTCAGAGAGAAACTCGCTTGCATTAAGTAACATTTCTTTTTGGGATCATTTTCTTGAAAAAGCAGGAGAAAAAAAACCTCATCTATGGACAGTTTCCTCCATGTTACTTGTAGCATAATGTCAAGTAAAAAAGTTACGTTAAGCAGTAGCAACTAAATTAAAGTCTGCAAAAAACCCAGCAGAAGGTACTGCAGAGAAACTATGTGAAGGTGGAACTGTAGATGTCAACACCTTTCATAAGGGGGGACACTCGGGAAGGATGACAAGCCTTTCTGAGCACAACGGAACCCTTAACCCAAAGGGCACAGAAACTGTACAAACATTGTTGAACCAAGTCCTATTTGCCAAGGCACACTTTGCATTTCGAGCTTCGAGACGATGAAACCGAACAGTTTTTCTGGCAGCACGGCCAGGGCCGACCTCGAGCGCGGCAGCAGTGACACATCAGCACTTCCCGGCAGCGCCACGAGTCCCCTCCCCAGGGCCCGCAGCCGCCACACCAGGAGGCTATAGGTACCTTCGCACCGCGGGTGGGAGCCCGGGTGTGCCCGGGCACTTCCCCGTCACCGCAGCATCTCCTCTGCGCCTCTGATGCCACGTGGAGCCCGAGGGCACGGCTGGCACCCACGGCCAGCTTCGCCCGCGGCTTCTCCCCGAGATCCCGCACCCCCCCGACCGGACACTGCTGCCTCCGCCTCAGGAACGCCACTGGCCCGGCCCCGCCACCCCCGTCCGGCACTTACTGCCCGTGTGCACCCAGAACGGCACCGTGCCGTCCGCCTGCACCAGGTGCGGCCCCTTGAAGCTGTACTTGTACTCGAAGCGCCGATGCGGCGTAGCCGCCGCGCCCTCCGTGGCCTGCGCGGCGGCGAGCGCCGGGCCGCCGAGGGCGAGAAAGAGCAGCAGCGGGGCGAGCGGCGCCGCCATCTTGGCCGAGCTGCGGGGCGATGCACAGGGCCAGCGGGGCGACCCCTGATTGGACGAGCGCGGGGGCGGGCGCGCGGGGGGCGGGGAGAGGGGCGGGGCCGGTGTGTGGGCGGGGAGCGGGGCGGGAACTGGGCCGGGCTGGGGGCGGGGCGAGGCCGGCGTGAGGGCGGGCAGCGGAGGCGGGCAGCGGGGGCGGGGAGTGGGCCGGCGTCGGGCTCCCAATGTGTCCAGTGGCCACGTGGGAGCCTGGGGCCGGCCCCGGTCGCGGTGTCTCCCGGCGAATTTCCGAGCTCCCCAGGGTCCGAGGGGCCGCGTGCTGTGGGCGGGTGCGCGGGACCGCTGCATTTGTGCGGCCTCTCGGACAGCTGCGAGCCGCTAACAGTGCACAGAGCGTCTGAAGGATAAATAATCTGTTCTTTCCCCTCAATATTACTTTCGTAGCAAAGACTGCACTTCCGCGGGCTCTTTTCAGTTCGTTTGCAGAGTAGTCGGAAGTCCCGCAGGAAAATCCACACTGTTTCTCTCAACATGCGAGGCCAGCCTTCCACAGAGGTGAGCAAAGCAAACCTCGGGTGACAGGCAGGCCGGGTGACAGTGGTGACAGGTGGGGATGGCCCCCGACACTGCCAAGATGAGAAACACGGCTGTTTTAAGTGTGCAGCATCACGGAGCAGGGGCAGGGCTTGGCTCAGAATTAAATCAAGCACTGAGCCAACAGTTAAGAGCTTCCTTTTTCATTCTCTCCGTTTTCATTTAGCAGCCTATCGTACAGCCGTATTGGAGAAAAAATAATTATCAGGAGTGGGTTGTGGTTTTTTCAGCTTCTTTACACCCTTGGGGTTTTTTCTACATTTTTCATACCCATTTGATTCTGACATCCCTTCTTTTCCTCTTAATCTGTGAGTATGAGCAATCTAAGACTCTGTAAGTAGGTTCAGAGCCTACTAAAGAAGAGGATGATCTTGGTGGCATTCAGGAGAGATTAAGTTCTTTTTTTTAAATGGTACACATTTCCTTCAGCATGGATGAAAGTAAAACCTCACATTCTCCCTTCTTTTTCAGCCACACAAAGGAGTAAGCAAATATATCAGGACCAGATGGGACTTGGCAAGCAAAATATTTCTGAGATAAATTTTAGAAGAATTTCTATATATAAATATATTGAGTATTCTTGATCAGTTAACATTTGTTTCTATAGAGAAAGAAGTGCTTGATTTCTTTTTTTTAATAGTGTCTTCCATCCAACAATATTCTAAAACATCCCTGATTTATGAATCTATTTTGCTTTTTTAGAGCATATATGTGGGAGATGTCAAGGGAATTGGGAGTCTCTTCTTGACAGCTTTCTAGACACAGAAAACTCAGCCGTTTTTCTGTCCTTAAAAGATCTAGAAAGTAATTTTTGAGGTAAAATTCTGAAATTACTTCTGGAGGATAAAATGATGTGTGTATCAGAGATCCAAACAGAGCAGCACGAGGCCCTCTCCTGTCTGTTTCCTACATATGGCATTAACCTCAGAATTTATGCCAATAAAATACCAGAACCACGCTGAAGGAGACTAGAACCCTAAAGCACAAGCCTTGAAACAATTCCCTCTTACCCACATGAGTGAAAGCAGGCTGAAATTTTGCCACTTAGAGGCACTGCCATAGAAGCTGTATTAGCAATTGTGCATGGAAGATTTGTAAAACCTCCTTTGAAAATGGAAATTCCTTTAAAAGTCTTCTTCCCAGGCATGGAAAGCTGCCCTCCAATCCACTGTGACATGCAGAAAAACATCCACAGACTCCCAAAATTATAGATATTAGCAGTTGAGACTCTTCCAGTTAAGTCTCTTCAAGCTGTTTTGCTACATGAGCTCACTAGAGGAAACAAAAAATGTTTCCTCTTTGTAAGAACTTTCTTGAATTCTGTCCTGAAAATTACATTTGAATTCAAACCCAGTAATAGGGGAAGGAAGGCTGAGCAAAGAGAACAGAAAATGGCTCACTGGCCTGAAACCCACTTGGATTGGCAGGGACTGAGAGCACTGGCAGGATGATTATCTGTATAATCATAATTCTGTACCATCATAACAAGTGAAATACCTTCATTTTCTCAAATCCTGCCTGGAAATAGTTGGTATCATTTCTGTCATTATTCTTATAAAACTGCCATGATATTTTCCATAGGTCTTGTCAGGGAAGTCAAAACCCCTTGAACACACAGTAACTATAAATCTCTCCTTCAACCTCCAGAGCTCTCAGCTTTTGGACACATTAACAAGCCCACACTGGAAAGGGCAGAAGAGAGAAAAGGAAAACAAATGAGGCTCCAGTGAGTGAACTCTTCTAAAAAGTGTGGGGGAGAACCACTGCTTGTGCTAATAAACTTCCGAGGTATCTTGTGTTGAACTTGAGGATTTTGAGCAGAAATGCAAGTGGCTGTATCTGTATCCAGAGGACCTGTCTGATCTCTTCCCATCTCAGTGATCGGTCCATGATTTTTATAAATATCCCTGAAAGCAAGCTTTTGCACACAGGCAGAATTATTTTCTGTGTCACAATAGATGGGAATGCTGAAACAGACTGGGATTTTTGCACTGGCTGTGCTTGAATTTATGTGCAGTTAATTAAATGCTGTGTGGAAGTCACGGAGGATTTTAGTTTTGGTTTTTCCTGAGACCGTGCCTTAGCATTTGAGCCTTAGCACAGCTTTATAAAGCCACTCACAGAAGCCAAAGACTCACAGTCCTTGAGCTGCCACTGGAAAAAATGGATAGGAAAAGCACTGGGCATCTTAGAGAGCATTACCTTTTCTCATGATGTCTGTTTATCAAATCAGTGAAGGGAAGGTGGGTTTTCAGAAACTGTAAGCCATATTTCAACAATCCAACCCCATTTCATCTCTACTCCAAGACATCTGGAAGTAACAACTTTTCTTTTTAGAATAATAGAATTATTAAGGTTGGAAAAGACCTCTAAGATCACCAATCCAGCCTTTAATTTTTTTTTTCACTGAAGAATTTCTTAAAATGTACTACAATTTTCAAGAGACAATTAATATTTTGAGCCCTGTTTTTCTATGCTTCATCTCCCTGTCACAACCTTGAGGATTCTCCCTTGTTCCTCCTCCTAGGCCAGCAATCTGTGTATGAAGTGTATTATTGAATTTCAATTACAATGTTAATTACAGAAGACAAGTGGTTACTGAACCTTGCACCATAATTAATCAACCTGATATTTACTTATTCCGTTGTTCACACTGGATTAAGCTGGGTCTGGACAAGCAGGGCAAGGAAAGTGAGTGACAGGAGCATTATCATGGCGCACTGCCTCCCATTGGGAAAGTTCATCTTCCTCCTGAAAGAGACGCCTTCAGGGATCATGGAATTTGAATTCCCTGTGAATTTAGTGTCATCTTAGCTTGACCAGCTCTGGAAGAACATATTAACCTCCTCTTGTGATTTTCAGAAAACCATTCTAATTTAGCAAGTAATTAAGGGTCACATGTAGGATAAAGAGCTAGATAAGCTTGGATTACGCACAGGAAGCTTTGTTTCCAAGGCAACCCGAGCAGAGGGGGTGTTAATGCTGAGGTCAGGCACTTAATGAACTGGGAATGGTTACTGGCTGCAAAATGTATTCGAACTGGGCAAGGCAAACTAACAATTGCATTACCATTTAATGATTTGATGAGAGAAAACAAATGCCTACAGAGCTACTTACCACCGCAAATATTGCAGACAAAGCTTACAGGCGGTGGCACCGTTCTGCTAAGTGAGGTCAGGAGAAGTCCAAAACAATGACGCTTGACAAGCCCAAAGTACTTCAGTGAGTACTGATGGATTTCGTGGCTTCCCAGTGTGAAGGTGTCGCTGTTTGCGTCAGCTGTCGTTGCTGACACACTCACCCTGTGCTGGGTGCTCTTTTCCTCCCGAGGTTAGTCCTGCCCGGAGGTTGCTACCTGTAAGATCACCCTGGGGGATTTAGCACACTGAAAAGCAAGACAGCTCTTCCAAGAGCTCAGGACGTAACCCACTCCTGGGGCTTTAGGCTCTGGGAATTAATCCCATGGGAGATTTGACAGGGCAAACACACAAATGCCATGGACATGGATAAAACAGCCAAGCAGCTCATCTGTAGCAAAATAGATGGATTTAGTAAAACACAGTAATATTTTCAAAATGGAATCTTGCATTGTTTTGTTCTGTATGACGTAAGGAACAGTTGGGAATGAGATTATTGTGCTTGAAGAATATTAGAAAGTACAGAAAGTGGGAATGACCCATTAAATATCTGCTGCTTTCTCAGTTCACTTGGACCATTGCTCTGTGAGAGAAAAAAATTGCACAGGCATTTTTCAAAGCTTTCTTTGAAACAAACAGGCATTCTCTGCTTTTTGAGACAATTCACAGGATATTCTGTAACAGCTGGGGCATTCTTGTGGCAGGAACGCAGGCACCTCTAACTTGGTGCCATGCTTTTTGGAAATATGTGGATGTATAAATCAGGGCAATTTTAGAGGCCAGCTAATCTCTGGGTTTTTTTCTGTGTAGCCTTGGCATAAAAGCAGGTGGTTTTACATTAGGCCAGCTGTCTGCCCAGGGGGAATTGAAATGCACAGTTCTCTCAAATATGAACTGTAGGACTTTCAGTAAAGGATAAGACTGTGCTGCAGGTGAGCTGGCAAAACCTGAGCCCCTCACAATATTCAAAAACAAACCAAGCACAAAAAAAGCCATCAACCAAAAAAAAAACCCCACAAACCAAGTTAACAAAAACGCACGAGGGAATTTCCCTTCTTCGCCCACAGGTAGCCAGAAGAAAAAAAAAAGCAATGGCCTTAAATAAGTTACACGTTTGAACAGTGGCAAGGAGAATTTATGCAAAATACTAGGGGATATTTTGCTTTTCTTCCAACTACCAAATACCTGGAGAGAGGGCCAACAAGGCCATAGTCTCTCTACATAAGATTTTTGAGGATGCCATCACAGGTTTTTTTTGGTTTTTTTTGTTTTTTTTTTTTTTGAGACACAATTTGATAATTATTATTCCTGGATCGAGGCTAAATCTTACAAATAATGAGTGGGCATCAATTAATAAGGGCCATCATGCCTTCCATAGCCACTTAATATAAGAGGCTAGATTTCAAAAGAATGCATCAATTGGGTGGCGAAATCCACTAAAGGAACTGCAAAGGGCTTAACATGCTTGGGAAAATCAAATGCCATAATCCAAATTTGGCCTGTAGAAGCCTCATGGTGGCAATTACTGCTTTGATAGTGACCAGAGTTGGGCCATCATGAGATGGAATGAAGCTGCACCATCCTCACTTTCCTCTTCAGGGAGAGACCCCCTCCTAACATGTCCTTCTGTGGTGCTGGATGGCTCTTTTTTAATTTGAATTTTATTAAAATAAACAATTGAGCCATTCATGTTTATCTCAAATAGGGATGAGCTGAACAGATTCAAAAGCATCTAAACCTCTTTGAACATTACGAGTTGTCAAATTTAGAATCTCTTCAATCGAATGACCTAGAAGTGAACCATAAAAACCATGGAAGCATCCCTGCCTTTGAACTTTGGCTTCTGGAGTGCAGGCTCTGGGTGAGCTGCTCATGTGATTCTCAGCACAGCTTGAACCACCCCAATTTCTCACTGCTGCCTCTCTTCTGGCTGTGTGACAAGTCCGTGTCACTTGTCAGCTGTCTCCCCCAGACTCTGAGCCTCGCCTCTGCTACTCTTCTGTTCTCTCCCTTGTTTTATCTCCCCTCCCTTCCTTTGCTGTTGCTTTCTCCAGCACATTTCTCTCTCTACTAACCATAGGCCTTCCCTCAGCTTTGCCCATGTTTCCATGATCTTATTGTTTCTCTAAAGCCGTACAAGTCCCAGCCTCCATGGGGAGGGCAATATAGGGCATGATTCCTAATGCATCTCTTGATGAACAGAGAACCATGCAGATAATTTTCAGTGCAAGCACATAACTGCCACTTTTCTCTATTTCTGTATGTGAGCAGGAAGGAGTTCTCAGTGCGTTTGGTACCCAAAGGAATAACCAGTCAGAGAAAAGTCCCCTTCAACTGAGTTTTATTGAGAAGAGCTCTCAGAAATACCACGAGGAAACCTGTGGAACTCAGGGGAAAATAGACACACCCACAGACACACACACTAAGTCCTTTGCTGTCACCCCTCGTGCTTTTTGCCTTCAAATGAAGTTTGTAAACCTATTAAATATTACCCCAAGCGAATTCTTACTGAACTAACATTTCCAGAGTGACCAAAACTGAGGAAAAGCCAATTTCAGACTATGAGACAAAGCAGCAGGAAGGAAGACAGGGAAAAGCAGGGGAATTTCACTTCCCAGCCTCTCCTCTGCTGCTTGCAATTGATGGATATGCTGCCATCTGCCACCTCTCCTGCGGGGATAGCTGCCAGATTCCCTCTGAGGTAAAAAATGAGATTTATTGGCCCCTGATGGTAGGAGCCACGGATGAGGTGGTCTGAAAATGCACTCAGGTCCCACCAGAAACAAACCAAAAGATGCTCTGCTCTAGTAAGTGCAATGCTGATTACAAAGGTGATTTGGCACGTGACACTCCAGGAGCTTTGCAGCCACTGAGCTACTCTCTGCCTCTGCAGGAAAAAGCAGGATATTTCCAGTTTTGCATCTTTCTTGGCTGCTTTATAGCTGGATGGCTCTGGGAACACGTTTGGAGGAACTGGTTTTAACTTTGTTCTCTAGGAAATTTCTTTCTAGCAGCCAGCAAGAAATCCCTCGTTTTCATGATAACCAAAGGAAAAGCAAGTGACCATGCGTTAAAGTGAAAAGAATCCATTTGGAATGTGAATAGAGCTACAAATTACCAAGCATAAACACAAACCCAAGACACTGGCTGTTTGTAAACTGATTGGGTTTTCTATACACAGGCAAAAAAAGAAGTGAGGAAAGGAGGAGCCCTGACACTTTATTGCTCGCTTACATAAATAGACAATCAAAATTGTCTTACTGAAAAGTTCATTGACTTCTTGAGCTGACTGGAGAGGTTTCATCTCCACTTTCCTCTTTTAGTCCAATAAAAAACTACTTAGCCGCTGGATTTTGAAGAATTTTGAGAGTTGACTGTTAGTCCTTATCCTGTGCCGGAGACTCTGAACCCTTCATCATTGGGCAGCCTCTTCCTGGAGCCCTAAAAGTATTGCTTACTTGGACAAACAGCCTGAAAAAGCATCCTGTGCCCACATGTGTGCCTAGATTGGATATAAACAAATTCCAAAACAGCAGAGGATTGTGTTTAACACAGGGATTTGCAGTGCCACCTTCAAAAAGCTCACAGAATTATTTCTGTGTCTTGCTAGGCAACATCAGCAATACAGCAAGGCCTTTCTGTACTCTCCTTTAGCACTCAGAATACTCCCAGTAGCTGGGAACTTCATAATTGGTCTTGAAAACGAGGAGCCAGTCTCAATGCACCTACAGAATACATGGAAAATGTAGAGTATTTAATGTTATGCAAACACTTTTTAAAGAAATACATTTGGGTATGGCAAAGCCAGGACCTCTGGCTCCAGCTGTAGTGACAACAGGTTTAATATTCTGATGGCAGCACTTTAAATAAAGAGAAGAGAATACCAGGGATGCTGGCCAAAGTGTGGGGGCATTCATTTAGTGCTGGAATTGCCCCTTTCTCTCTCATAACTCAAACCCTCACAGCCATTTCCCTCGTACAGTCATTTCCCTTCTAGGTTTAGTTTCGAACAACAGGAGTTGGTTTAGGTTTTGAGGTTGGTTGGTTTCGGTGGCGCTTTTTTTTTTTTTTTTTTTTTTTTTTTTTTTTTTTTTTTTTGCTAAGCCCTCATTAACTCCACTCACGCTGTCTTACTCTGTTTGCCAGTGCTTAAGTAGTGCTTTTTTAAAAAAGCAACCAATTAGCACCTCATCAGCTTCAATTAGAGGAGACAAAAGCAGTGTAAAGATAACTCAATGAGAGGGGGGTGGCACAACATCATGTAATCACTTAAGACAGCGGTGAGCATTCACTGTGCTGGCTCTGCTGGGCCTATTCACCTTTTTTTGCTTCTTTCTGGGTGCATTTAAGACTTTTTTTTTTTTTTTTTTTTCTTTTTTTTTTTTTTTTTCTTTTTCTGGGAAGCCGGGCCTCCCAGGAGTCTCAGAGTCTCTCATTCAGGACTACCTGTTTACAGCTCAGCGACCAGAAGGACCTAAACAATCCTATATTGTACGCCCAGTGCTTCCTTAAACTTAGGCCTCCACAAAGGCATGTTTTCAGAAGCTTGGCAGAATAAGTTAAAGGCTGGCTTTATACTCATTAAGTGTTCTGCTTGTACTGTCTTCTAATTACACGGCAGGGCAACAATGTCTTTTTTTTGTCAATGGAGTTCTTTGGAGCAGTTAATTTGGTGCCTGTACTAAATGCCCCCAAACATTAATTAGTGTGGAAGGAACCCTAATTTCCTCGGCGGCTTTCCTCTCCATTTACTTCCCTTGTTTTCACATAGGCTTGGATGAGCCTCTATAATGAAATTACCTCATTAATGCTTTTATTCTTTCAGAGTAACTCATTCAAGATCTACCATTTAGTTTTAATTTAATGCTGTCAAAAGCAAAAGGTGCATTCATGTCTTTGATTAGTGCATTTTTTTTCCTCTCTAAAGAGTGGACAGATTTAAATTATTAAGATGGCAAGTAGTGAGTTATAATTGGATACAAGCAGCACTTCAGTGAATATTAAATGCTTTCAAAGCCTGGCCTATCTGCTCTGCTGACTATTAACTGTGTCCAGTGAGTTCTTCTGTGGGGTTTGAATTAACGGCACATTAGCTACTGTGAAGCAAATGAAGTTTAATTTTGTTTATTAAAAATGTTGCAGTTGCATTTATGAACATGACATTTCCCTGTAGCAGAACACAGTTTGCCCCATTATCCTACCTTGACCTCATTGCTTGGTAAGTCCAGCCCATGCAGGGGCTCATCGTGGATTCAGCCTTACAAAGTCTGTCTGGAGACATACCTGGGTATGGCCGGGAGGATAAGACCTGGGAAATTCTAAATATTGTCACCTCAGCTGCATTTAACCACTCTGATAACTTGCTTACAGAGTAGAGGGGCACGAATTTGTATTTATGATTAATGGGGAATGCACAGGCATGGAATAAGCAGGGCGGATTTAACACCAGATCCTCGATCTTTATTTGTCTCCATCCTCCCTCCTTTTGTTCACAACTCACGTCACAAACTACCTGAGATGCATCAGAGAGACACGGATGGCAGAAGACTTCTGCAACCTGCTTGGCACGTGCAGTTTAGGACTAATTAGAGTTTAATGGGTGGTTGCAGTACTCCCAGTGGTCAAAGATCAGTCACATACTTGGGCCAGGACCTCTGCAGGACCCTGTGCTCCCAGGGTCTTTCAGTTTGGAATATATCCAAGGACGGAGATCC
Organism: Corvus kubaryi; assembly: GCF_017639235.1. Taxonomy (NCBI): domain Eukaryota; kingdom Metazoa; phylum Chordata; class Aves; order Passeriformes; family Corvidae; genus Corvus; species Corvus kubaryi. Next base: position 698,618 of record NW_024581039.1, read on the forward strand.
CTCAACCTCTCTGGGTCCCTGTTGCAGTGGTTACTCAACTCCAGAGTGATGTTTTCCTTCAGTAATTAGCAGGGAATTATTATATATGCAATATTATTGTATGTTAAATGCAAGCATCAGCTGTGGTAGGATAACTTGAATTGATAATCTTTTATAAATAACATCTATTATAACTTTATTATGTATTATATTTATTATAAATATGTGATATATTTAATGCATATTACATAGGCTACATGTGCACTATATCATGTATCTATTATGACTGCAATCACAAGGCACACACAGAGCAGTGCTGTTTATCTTTAGAATCTTTCCCACCTGTGCTGTAAAAGCATCTTGGGTCTGGATTAATTTCTCCTCCCAGCATGAGCAGGAGCAAACCTTTGTATTTATTTGTTCCACGGTGGAGCAAGGTCAGGGGAATTTTGAAGTCATTTCTGAATGCATGGCTTTCACCATGAGCTGTGTCTCACTGCCCTCTCATGGCTGGATTATCCATGGACATCCCACTTCCATCTTCCTTAGGTTCTTGCATGAATGTTCTGGCCAGCGTCATCTCTCTAAATTTCCGCCCCTCTGGGCACAGCCAGACACCACAACCCCATCATCCCCAAGGAACTCTGGCAGTCGCCTCTTTACCTCTGCCCTTTTCCAGCAGCCATGGCTAGGACCGGGCTGTCAGAAACGGCATTCCCTAGGCAGTTCATCCCAGCAGAGAGGGAAAGAGTTCCTGGGAACACGAGCACGACCCACATCTTCCACCCTGCTCAGCCCAGAGTCCATCCAGCACTCACCGAGAGCTGCTGGGAGCTGAAATTCTCCCTGCTCCCCCTGCCTAGGAAACCCTGCCTCCAGCTCCGGCTCCCCCCAGCTCTCACCTCCTGGGAAAGAGCAGCTCCATCCTTGCTGCGTGCTCCTGCCTCCGGGCAGATCCCATCCTTCAGGCAGGGAGATGGCAAAGGCATCTCCGCTGACTGTGCCAAGGGTAGGTGACAATGCCAGTGGGTCACACCAATGCCAAGGACCCTCAGAGTTCCTGTTTGCAGGGAACAGCCAGCCAAGCAAGGATGCTTTTCCACTGAAAGGGAACAAACAGGGACAAGAACTAAAGAGGCTGGCGCAGCACAGCCCCGAAACCTGCCCAGTCTCCAGCTGCCACACGCTTCTGTGGCCAGATAGAACCCAAATCCACACCCAGAATAGCCTGGGGCGAGGTCCAGCTGCTCACTTCCAGCCGTGTCCGAACATCCAGTGCCAGTGTCCGTCAGTCCCTGCTCCCCTCTGCCCTGAACCACTGGCATCTGAGATGTGTTGGCACCACTGCATTGACTAAATACCCACAAACACATACTGGCAATATCAGATTTCTCTGCCCACCCAGGACACACCAGCCAGGTGTGTCCCTTTCTCCCACTCTCCCAACAGAGACCTCCTCATTCCACATCCCATTCAGGCAACACCAACTTAGCCCTGGGCTGGGAAATGAAAGACAAAAACCATTCAAAAAATCATCCCTGCCTTGAGGGTGTCCAGGCCTGGGAGAAAGCCCTTCCCACCACCCTCTTGGCCTTTTTCTAGTCCGAGTAACTGAGGAAATACACATCCAACCCCAGCAGACAGGCTGGAATGTTGTCTGCACGCTGAACAGCACAGCCCCGAGCACCAGCAGCATGGTGATGCTCTGGATTGCACTTCACAGCCTCAGTCAATGCCACATGGGAAAGCCAAGTGATTTTTCCTTCACTGAGAGAAGAAAAAACAACAGCAAGGGCTGTCGCAGCTGACCTGGCCCTCGTGGGCAGCTGCATCACTGAACAGGATCATCCATCATGTCTCACTCTGCTACAGGAAAATACTGCAAGCCTTGGGTCTGGGGTTTAAAAGCTACTTTTAGATCAGCAAAAAAGTCTCTGGCTGGGACAATTCACTGAATTCACTGGTACATACCTGCCCAGAACAGTCTCGAGGGGTGGTATTAAGTGCATTATTCTCAAGGTTTCAATGATTCTGGCATTATCCCCTCATGTTCCTGAGTGTGCCAGAAACCCCAGAGGTCCAGAAGCTGCAGCCCGCTGCAGGCAGGTGTTTTTCCTTCCCAGCTTTTTGGGAGTGTGGGTGAAGGTCCCCTTCCCTGCTCAGCTTTCGGAGTTGTCCCTACCGCAGAGCCCACACTGATCTTTGGCCTTGCTGGAGCCAATTCCCTTGTCATGGCCCACTTCCTGCAGAAAAATGGGAAAGATTGGGTATTAGGCAGGACTTCTTCCATGCAACTGGCTGAGGCCCTGGCACAGGTTGCCCAGAGAAGCTGTGGCTGCCCCATCCTCGGAAATATTCCAGGAAAGGTTGCATGGGGCTTGGAGCAACCTGGGACAGTGGACGGTGTCCCTGCCCATGGCAGGGGGTGGGACTGGATGACCCATAAGGTCCGTTCCCACTCAAACCCTTCCGCGATTCCAGGATAATTCTATGATCTCTTCTTGAGTTTATTTTGCATCATTTCATCTCAAATTCAAATCCCCAAATTTAGATGATTTGTTAAAGGAGTAATTTTAAAAATTATTCCAGGAATAAAATGGGGTGGGTCAAACATACAAGAATCATTCCTACAGCCATCAAATCATTATTCATTGGAAGCCTATTCCCTCATCTCTGTTCTTTTTTGTCTTTCCTGGAAAACCTTATGATCTGTGAGCTCCTCCGAGAGATCTACTGGGATTACTGGAAGGTTTGCTCTGTCAGAGAGCCAGGGGGGTCTACAACACTTGTTCCTCAGCATCTTTATCCTTTAACCAGCTTTCCCACAGAACAGTGTTGCAGGAGAAGTTCAGAATTACTAGAAATGGATCACGTTCACCTTTTTTCCTCACTGTTTTCCTACTACTTCCAAATTCTTGGAATTACCCTCAAATGAGGCCTAAAAAACTACTGTGAAAACATCAATCAGAGGAACATCTTGAAAAGAGAAAACCACATCCAGCAGCAGCCAAAACAATCCCATTGCTATTCTTACCTGGTCTCCAGGTGTTCCTGCCAGAGCTCCCAACAGCTATTGCCATTCCATGAGGGTGAGGAGGCAGTTTTGAACGTGTTTTTTGCCGTGGGATGGGACGACAGAGTCCAGAGGGTCTTCGTGTCCCTTCCAAGCCACCCCATGATTCCATGGTATGATCAGCACCTATCCCAATTCCATTCCAGAAAGCCCAGTTCCATTCCTCCCATTAACGCAGAATTTCTCCCCTCCTCTCTTTGCTCCACATCAGGGGTGTGTTGCCACGTGCCACAGGCATGGGATGCCTCAGCATTGCCTGGGAATGCCACTCAAGGCTGCCCTGGTGGCCTCAGCGCTCCAAAATGCCCAGCTGGCTCCCGTTCCAGTCGGGAATGTCCCAAACAGCAGCGTGGGGTGTGCCCTCTGCCATCCCACCATTGGGGCAGCTCCCATAGAATGCGACTGACTTACTGGATTTGGAATTCCTGGCTTAAAAAGCAAGTGGTGGAATATCCTCTCCTGGGAATATCCAGAAGATCAGAAGGCTCCCTGGAAGCCACAGGTCAGGGACAGAGTCAGATGAACGATCCTGAACTGGTTTTCAGGGGATGCATCCACAGCCTGTGGCTGCAAAAACTCCAGAGCTGCTCCTTCCTCTTGAGACAGCCAGGGAAAACATCCCCATCATGGATTTTTAAAAGGAAAAACCTCACAGCTCCAGGCTACTTGTCTCCTCCCAAATCCAGGCCAGCACTCCAATAGGCTTGAAGGACAAAACAGCAGGAAAGACCGTCTCAGGGCACACACCACGAGCTGGGCATCACATTCCTTACTGGAACTGGGCTGTTCCCACATCTCTGTGACAGCCGGGAGCATCCCCTTTTCCTTGCTCTTCCATTCAGGAGAAAGAGACAACAGAGCCGTTCAACACCCAGTGTGTAACCCCAACAATCCAGGGAAACCCACCTCACTCTGGGGAGAAGCATAATGCCCAGTTCTGGAAAAAACTAAAGAGCAGTACTGGAAACACTGCCAGGCGTGGAGCCTCCCAGCTCCGGAACTGCAGCTCTTCCAATGGAAACCCCAATCTTGCCCGGGACTGGGCTCAGGGAGAAAATCCCGCCCGTTCCACCAGCCTGGCATGGAGCATATTCCATGGACACCCCTGGAAGGTGTGGCAGGGATTGAACAGGATGATCTGTAAGGTCCTTTCCAACAGGGATCATTCCAGGAGTTTAAGGCGGATTTGAGCTAATTCTCATCTCACAATTCCTTCCCAAGCCTCATCCTCTGGGCTGCCTGTCCCACACCTCGCTGGGAAGGGAAGCGGTGTCTCCTCCCCCTAAACACACCCACTGCCAGTTGCTGTGCCCTGCCCAAAACCCCCCGGATGACACAAGGGGTTGATCCACTGTCTCGTCTGTTTTCCGTAGCCCAGCACTTCAGTGACTCCAGAGTCAGACAATCAGGATCAATCCTAGGTTACAGGTACTGGCACAAAGCAGCTGCTGTGCTGGAAGGGGCAATTTCAGTGGCTCCTCTCCCCTTAGCTGGGAATTCAGTGCTGCCAAGAGCCCAGCAATGATCATGGATTTAAGCCTTCCTGTGCATTGATCCCCAACACTCACCACCAAGTGCTGCTGGAGCATCTCTCCGGGGAAAAAAGCTGTGCCTAGTGCAGAGGAGTCCCTGCCCATTTCCCCAGGCTGGATGGGGAGCTGCTACTGACAGGCTGGATCTCAGGAGAACTTCAGGAATTTGCTGAAAACTTCTAAACAGGGACTTGTTTCCAAGTCTAAGGCAGCTCAAATCCTACCGCTCTCCAGGCTTCCTAACAAAGTGCTGCAAAAATGTGTCTCTGTGAGGGAATCTGCCTTTAACCCAATTTTAGGGAAAAGTTGCCTGAGATTTCCGTTCAAATTTAAACCAGCCTGTGACATATGAGACAGAAAAGCCTATTGAATAGCTCCTTAATAGCACGTGCAGTTCAAAACTGGGAATATATGTCTGGGACTGAAAGTGCAGTCCAGATTTGGGAAAATGCATCTGGGACAATATGCGCTACCCGGTATGAGGACAAATTGTCCAGAACCGAACATACGGTCCGGATCTTGGAAAATGTGACTGGGATTGTGGAATCAATAAAAAAAATTCAAGGTTGAACATACAGTCCAGATTTGGGAAGAGGCATCCGGGATTACCCATGCAGTCCGGAACTGAAAAACATGTCCGGGACCTCATGTGCAGTCTGGATTTGGGAAAACGCGTTTGGAACCGTACGGGCTGTCCAGAACAGGAAAACAAGTCCATGACCAAACAAACAGACTGGATCTGGGAAAATGGATCCAGGGTTGCACGCACAGTTCGGAAACAGGGAAAACATATGCAAGACTGCACATGCAGTCCAAATTTTGGGAAGAGACATCCAGGACCGCACGTGCAGTCCAGAATGGGGAAAAGTCGTCCATGACCAAATGTATGGTCCTGATTTGGGAAAATGGATCCGG